>NW_027507790.1:84683649-84691149 GCF_037356315.1 Lithobates pipiens | reverse complement strand
CTCAAGGACATGCACAGATTTGTCCTGTAGCCACTCCTTTGTTATCTTGGCTGTGTGCTTAGGGTCATTGTCCAGTTGGAAGATGAACCTTCGCCCCAGTCTGAGGTCCAGAGTACTCTGGAGCAGGTTTTCATCAAGGGTGTCTCTGTACATTGCTGCATTCATCTTTCCCTCGATTCTGACTAGTCTCTTAGTTCCTGCTACTGAAAAAAAATCCCCACAGCATGATGCTGCCACCATCATGCTTCACTGTAGGGATGGTATCAGTCAGGTGATAATCTGTGCCTGGTTTCTTCCAGACATGAGGCTTGCCATTCAGGTCAAAGAGTTCAATCGTTGTCTCATCAGACCAGACAAAATTTGTTTCTCATGGTCAGAGTCCTTCAGATGCATTTTGGCAAACTCCAGGCGGGCTGTCATGTGCCTTTTTACTGAGGAGTGGCTTCTGTCTGGCTACTCTACTATACAGTCCTGATTGGTGGAGTGCTGCAGAGATGGTTGTTCTTCTGGAAGGTTCTTCTCTCTCCAAAGAGAGACTGGAGCTCAGTCAGGGAGCAGACCAAGAGCCCGATGGTCACTCTGACAAAGGAGGCCAATCACTTAGTTTGGCCAATCGGCCAGCTCTAGGAAGAGTCCTGGTGGTTCCAAACTTCTATTTACAGATGATGGACACTGTGCTCATTGGGACCTCCAATGCTGCAGAAATTTTTCTGTACCCTTCCCCAGATCTGTGCCTCGATTATAATCCTTTCCCGGAGGTCTACAGACAATTCCCCGGACTTCATGGCTTGGTTTGTGCTCTGACATACATTGTTGACTGTGGGACCTTAAATACAGATGTTTCTTTCCAAATCATGTGCAATCAACCAAATTTACCACAGGTGGACTCCAGTCAAGTTGTAGAAACATCTCCAGGATGATCAGTGGAAACAGGATGAACCTGAACTCAATTTTGAGTGTCATGGCTAAGGCTGTGAATTCTTAGGTGCATGTGATATTGAGTGTGTGTGTGTGTGTGTGTGTGTGTGTGTATATATATATATATATATAATAAAGATTTCAAACCAACTTCTTTCAAGTTGTTATGGGGTACTGTTTGTAGAATTTTGAGGAAAATAATGAACTTAAATAATTTTAGAATAAGGCTGTAACGTAACAAAATGTGGAAAAAGTGAAATGCTGTGTATACTTTCCGGATGCACTGTAAATGGAAACCCTCTCAATTCGCTTATCTGTCCTATTGTCATACAATTCCTGTACGTTTTCTTTCCCAGCACAGAAATCGTGTCAGAATCTCATCATGTAACACTACAAGTGCACTTGAAAATCAGACTGAAAATCTTACTGTATTAGTGTGAACCTAGCCTAAAGCCTGGTACACATGGCCCGTGTGTATGTCGGTCTGTCCAAACAGCCGGCTTCTGACGGACGAGCAGCCGATTGACTCCCAATCAGCGCTCTCAGCCAATGACAGAGAGTGCTGATCAGAGTGTTCGGGGGGGCATTCCCCTGTCAGAACACAACAGCTCAGTGGGGGTGATCATTGCAAAAACTTTGCATAATTTAGCTGGTTTGAATGGAAAAAAAACTGTGCTAGCCTTAGAGACCGACACAGGCCAAACATTGGCTTTATTTATTTTTACCAACCAATGTCTCCCGACATTTGCCCCATGTCCAGGGTTTTAAAGGCAGCAGAAACGCAATCTCTCCCAGCATGTACTTTTTTTTTTTTTTTTTTTAATCCAGTATAGTCAGATTGTCCTTCATTAGGTTGACTGATGCCGCGTACACACGACCGGACTTAGGTCCGACAGACTTTCGACGGAGTTCTGACGGACTTTCCGAATGAACGGACTTGGCCACACACAATCGCACCAAAGTCCGACGGATTTGAACGTGATGACGTACGACTGGACTAGAATAAGGAAGTTCATAGCCAGTAGCCAATAGCTGCCCTCGCGTCGGTTTTTGTCCGTCGGACTAGCATACACACGAGCGGATTTCTCGGTAGGAACTGGGTCCGGCGGAGTTCTGGCGGAAAAATTTGAAACATGTTCCATTTCTAAAGTCTGTCAGACTTTTGCAGATCAAAAGTCCGCTGCAGCCCACACACGATCGAATGGTCTGCCGGAATTGTTCCGTCTGACTTTTGATGTTGAAAAGTCTGGTCGTGTGTACGCGACATAACTGTTTTAGTTGATTCAAAGCTTACCAAAACAATAAAACCTCCAGCCTATAGGATGGACAGTACTGATAATGGTGCAAGCATTTGCCAAGTTTCAATTATTATTATTTTCAGTTTTTTGACATAATGCTTGTATTGTATAGGCAAACCTTTTCCTAAAGGACATTCATTCTCATTAAAAAATATATATTGTTTACAGTGGCAAGAAAAAATATGTGAACCCCCTGGAATTACCAGATTTTCTGCAGTAATATGCCATAAGACTAGGTTCACACTTGTGCTGCTCTGTGAGCTGTGTTTTACGGGGGCACAGCAGTCCGTTCATTTGAATGGCCTGCTGTGCTTCCTGAAAATGCAGGGAAAAGGTCTGTGCTACGTTCTTTTGAAAACGCAAGTGCAGTGCAGTTCCCAGAGCAGGAAGCTGCAATGCAGTTTGTAGTGCGTGGGGGTGCCGTGAAGATTAATGGCATCCCCATGCTTTTGAGCAGCAGTGTGTTTTTCTGTGGGCGTTATTGAGACCGTGGGAACAGATGTGATCATGCAGCAACAATGCATAGGTGTAAACCTAGTCTCAAATGTGATCCAATCTTCATCTAAGTCATAACAAAAGGCAGACCCAATGGGGAGGAGGAATTCAATAAAGCCGCTGCACCACTTTTTTGGGTTCCTTTTGTTAAGGCATTGCACCAAATTCGTGAAGCTTCTGCAACACTTTTGGTTCTGACAGCAACTCGTGCACCAAATTCAGCTAGTTCTAAAATGTGCCACTTTTTTACATTGTGTCACATTGAATGCGCCAAATTCAAAATAAAATACCAACCATATGCATCTTACGGAAGTGGAACTAACTAAGACCTACTCTCTCTTGGTGTACAGAGGGAAACTGGGGCAGACAGATTTTGCAAGTGTCTCGCATGCGTTCAAAAAGTGGTTCAGTATGTGCTAAATTTAAGTACAAGTTCTAGATAGGTACGTGAATTTTGGCGCATCCTGCACCACATTTAGAACGCATAAGTGTCACTTTCACAAAATCTGTCTGCACAGTCCTTATGAATTCCAGGGATTGTGTTTGTCTTTTGTTGTGACTTTGAGGATCAGATCACAATTTATGGCAAAATACCAGTTCATGCCAGTGGGTTCACATACTTTTTCTTGTCACTGTATATAGTTGCGCACATAATATAATGTGAATGGCTCAAGCCATTCACATTATAGTCAGAAGTCCATTTTGATGTCTTTGAAGCCGCAGATATTTTTTTTGTGCTTTTATATTGAAACCTTACAAAGAAATCTAACCTTTTTTTCCTTTTAGATAGATAACACCTAACAATGAATTTTATTTGTTTTGTCAGGCTGGAAAATTTGATATAATTCCAACTATGATTAACATTGGATCTGGCGTTGCATTGCTTGGAGTGGTGAGTTTTTTTTTTCTCATAGAATGCATCAAGATAAAAAAAACCTTCTGCCTTTACAACTCCTTTACGTTTCATACTTTGTTATGGCAAACTGATTTTCCCTAACTTCATGTTTCTTTTAAAGATGTCACTCAATTTTGCCCTAAATTAAACTGAGTTTTCAACATTAATGTAAATTAATGACAACAATTCTACATTCCCAGAAAAGAAAAATCAACAGACTTACCAATTTAGGTGAAAAACTTAAAGTATGTTTCCTGGATATTTTATTTTTTCACTAGAATTTGTGTAACAAAATAAACAATAGAAATGACGATCAAATCTTTGGTAAAGATCTGTTAATGGCTGTTCACACTAGTGCGGTTACGGGCGTTTTTCCACACTGGAAGAATGCCAGTTACCAGGGCACATAGAAGGCGTTTCTTTTGTATTTACCCCATTCACACTGTGCAGTACGATGAATATACAAACACACCACCATGTAGATAAAGTGGGCAACCAGGTGAGGATGAATAAAATTTTCTCTATTTTGTCAAAGGAGTACACCTGAACACCTGTTCGAAACAAAACAAACACTAACGTGTTTTAGCCTATCAAGGCCTTACTCATAGTTGCTATGAGTAAGGCCTTGATAAGCTGAAACGCGTTAGTGTTGGCTCTGTTAAAAACATGTTCTCAGGGAGCTCATGAACAGCGCACGAAGATGGCCATGAGGTAATCCCGCTCCTCCGCTACTGACCACATCGGCCCGTATAACGCTACCTGGAGAGCTTTTCATCCCAGGTTCTGTGGGCAAAGCATCTCCTGCACCTCCGCGGATCAGATAGGCACTGCTTGGAGCTCCAACGCGAAGCACGCTGCTCACACGAAATCCGTGGCCTTCCCGCCAGACACCGGCCTCTGATATGAAGCCCTCACCCCCACCTATATCGGGTGAGACAGATGCCTGCTCGGATGCAGAGAGCCTGCATGGGGCCCAGCTGCCATATCCAACGGCAACGTTGAGAGATGTGGACCTGCTGGCTCATTTTTTAAAACTATGCTCCACGACAAGTTTTAGATGCTGCCACCTAAAATCTTGCTACACGCCTCAGAAAAGAGACATGAGCTGGGCAACCACACAAATGCCTTAGAGGACAAAATTAATGCTGCTGGGACTGTAATAGACCACCATGAACAGGATTTGCAGGACATTCGTAAGGAACTGAATGCAGCCCTTTTAAAATTGGAGGATTATGAGAATAGGTCCCACTGGGTGAACCTCCGCTTACGGGGCCCCCCAGAAACCATTGTGGATCTGACCTCCACTGCCACCGCCTTGTTCCAGCCATCCCCATAGAGCGCATGGAGTTCGATCGTATCCACAGAGCTCTGGGGTCAAAGAAAGGATGGCCCCCTGGAACATTATCATCAAGTTAACGTACTTTTTCACTGAGACCCTCCTTAAGGCAGCACATGACAAGTCTGATTTATGATTCCATGGGCACAAGTACCAGCTCTTCACGGACCTGGTACCCTCTAAAGTAGAAAAGCGGTGACGGATGAAGCCATACACCTCAGTTTTGATGGACCGTCATATTAATTATGTTTGGGGCTTCCCCTTCCACCTCATGTTCACTTACCAAGGGCAGAGCCACACTATTCGCAACGTGGAGGAGGCCCAGGCGACCTTCGAGGAGTTTCACCTGATATCCCCTCCGGATGCCTTCAACATCCAGGTGAGGGTCTCGGTCCCCCAGCCTTCTTGCAAGCAATTGGGTCGCATGTGAGAGTAGTTGTCAGCTGTAAGCACGCCCTCCCTAGCACCCCACTGCTTTCAAGATCCCCTTACTCTGACCCAGGATGAATGATGGAATGGGTGAGCCTGCTTGCTACTTCTCTTCTGTGAAGCTGAGACTTGCTCGCTCTCCGGATGTAGTTTACACCTGATGGGTAGACGGTCCCTGCCTGATTTGCAGTGTCTGTTTTTTTTTTGGTTTTTTTTTTTGTTTGTATGGCACTGTTGACCAATTGAGCATGTCCACCTCCATATTCTTCTGTTGGCCTGTTGGCCTGTTGTCTTCCTAGTGGAGTGATCCTCCCAGGACTAGTGTGTTTACTCAGGTCGTCACTGTCATGAATCTGGGGTCTTGACTTGGGCCTTATTGCTACCTTTACGCTCTGGCTCTGGGCGCCTGGGAGATCAGATGGGAGTTGAAACCCCAGTGGCACCTGAGCCTCTTTGGAGGCCTGAGCCAAGAACGATTACATGCACTACTTCGATATGATATACATTTGTTAACAAAAAGACTTGCTGTTCTTCCCAATTAGTACAAAAAAAGAAACTGCGCTATTCAAATACACCCCCCTATAAGCAGCAGCTCAAATCGTTATACTACGACACTGTAAATAATATGCAATGGGGAGCTGCGCTAAAAATAATGAAGTTTTTCTGTGACCAAAAAAAACTTAAAACAACAAGCATATACGCTAAATGTCAAGTATTGTTACACACATACATACATAAAAGTGAATAAGTAAATCGATAACAAGTGAATAATTATGTGGATTAAATAAAGTGCATACTATGAATAGATTAATAATTTAAACAAGTTGATCAATTAATTTTGAGAATGAATGAAATAATACAAAACACAATCCAAACTGATTATGTGTAAAAAAGACCAAACCACTTATGACAAATTGTGCAGATTGACACCACCAGGTGTACTACCACAAAAATCAATAAATAGATAAATTGAAATAATTGTTAAATGACCTAAAAATTACATAAACATGAAAATTAAATAAATTTAACACAATACAAAATTCATTCCATGTGTAAAAAGAAAAGAAAATAATCCATATAAGTCCCATAGATAGTAGCAAGCAAAAAATTATGAATAGTCCACTGTGAAGTGAAAACTGACACCAACAAAAATAGTAGATTAGATTATTATAGTGGGAACCTTTTAATAGGACCCCTCTAAATTTTCTTTTAATCAATTTTTACCTTTTTTTGTATTGTTCATCCTTACTATTTTCCACTGTTCCATCAACAGTCATGTGGGGGGCCTTTTTTGACTAAAAGTATGGTTATGACATAATTTTTTATTTTAAGTTCTATTAATTTTTTCATATAACAAATAATTTTTGTATATATGAAATGTATTCTTATTACGGTACTTTTTTGAATTCTTCCTTATATTGTTGTTTTTGAGAAGGTTAACTAGTCATATCCTATTGATATCACATCACATTGATAGTTTTGTGATATTATTGTAACCTTTTAGATTGATTGTTGGAAGAACATGGCATTCTTCCTTGTTTTTCCCTTAACTAATATGGCGGATTTGCACGTCTGACGGAGCTCAGATCGAGGCGTGGTTGTAGTGTTTGTTATTTAAGCGGTGCGTCAGGGCGCCATCCCGTATCCTGTGATCACATCCGTCTAGTGACGAAATGCGCAGGGAGGAACGGCGTGCTGACGTCACCGCGTTCTACGCCAGACCCACAAGTGCGGGCGGTAGCCGAGAGCCGGATTTTTGAAAATTGCTGTTACGTTCAGAGAACATGTGAGTGTACTTGTTTTTATCTGTATTAATCAATTAAAAAGGGTTTTGTAATATGCGTATGTCCCTGTCCCCTTGTCTTTACATGGATTGGGGCATTACCTTTTAACCGTTCGGAAAACTTGGAGATAGAGGTCCGGTGTGGTTCCCCAGGACAGTCTATTTAGATCATCTAGAAACACGATTTTTGATCTCACTTTACACTTAGATCTTACGCTCTGGTAAGCGGCCTTAATTATCCATTGGTGGAGGTGCTTCAGTGGATTTCTTTCTACGCGAAAATTTTTTTTGTTGCTGTCAGTTTTCACTTCACAGTGGACTATTCATCATTTTCTGCTTGCTACTA